>NC_064925.1:578351061-578352966 GCF_023897955.1 Schistocerca gregaria
TAGGTTAGGTTACGATAGGTTAGAATGGGTTAGGTTAGGTTAGGTTTGGTTAGATAGGTTTAGGTTAGGTTAGGTTAGGTTAGGTGAGGTTGGGTTACATCAGGTCAGGTCAGGTCAGGTTAGGTTTGGTTAGGTTAGGTTAGGTCAGATTAGGTCAGGTCAGTTAAGGTCAGTTCAGGTCAGGTGAGGTTAGGTTAGGTTAGATTAGGTTAGGTTATTTTAAGTTAGGATAGGTTAGGTTGGATTATGTTAGGTTAGATTAGTGTTAGGTTAGTGTAAGGTAAGTGTTAGTTTTGTGTTATGTTAGGTAAGGTTAGTGTTACTCTTAGTGTTAGTGTTAGGGTTAGGTTAGGTTAGGTTAGGTTGGGTTATGTTAGGTTTGGTTATGTTGGGTTAGGTACGGTTAGGTTATGTTAGATTAGGTTCGGTTGGGTTAAGTTAGGTTAGGTTAGGTTTGGTTATATTAAGTTGTGTTTAGTAATGTTGGGATAGTTTAGGTTAGTTTACGTTAGGTTAGTTTGGGTTAGGTTAGGTTGGGTTCGGTTAGGTTGTGTTATGCTAGGTTAGGTTGGGTCAGGTTAGGTTGGGTCGGGTTAGGTTAGGTTTTAGGTTATGTCAGATTAGGCTAGGTTATGTTAGAATACGTTAGGTTAGGTTAAGTTAGGTTAGGTCAGGTCAGGTTAGGTCAGGTAATGTTGGGTCAGGTCATGTCAGGTCAGGTGAGGTTAGGTCAGGTTAGGATAGGTTAGGTCAGGTCAGGTCAGGTCAGGACATGTATGGTTAGGTTAGGTTGGGTTAGGTTAGGTTTGGTTATGTTGGGTTAGGTAAGGTTAGCCTATGTTAGATTAGGTTCCATTGGGTTAAGTGAAGTTAGGTTAGGTTAGGTTAGGTTAGGTTAGGTTGGGTCAGGTCAGGTCAGGTCAGGTGAGGTTATGTTAATTTTGGTTAGGTTAGATCTGGTCAGGTCAGGTCATGTCAGGTAAGGTCAGGTCAGGTCATTTGAGGTGAGGTTAGGTTAGGTTAGGTTAAGTTAGGTTAGGTTAGGTTAGGTTAAGGTTAGGTTAGGTTAGGTTAGGTTAGGTTAGGTTAGGTTAGGTTAGGTTAGGTTAGGTTAGGTTAGGTTAGGTTAGGTTAGGTTAGGTTAGGTTAGGTTAGGTTAGGTTAGGTTAGTGTTAGTGTTAGGTTAGTGTTAGGTTAGGTTAGGTTAGGTTAGGTTAGGTTAGTTTAGTGTTAGGTTAGTGTTAGGTTAGGGTTAGGTTAGGTTAGGTTAGGTTAGGTTAGTGTTAGGTTAGTGTTAGGTTAGGTTAGTGTTAGGTTAGTGTTAGCTTAGTGTTAGGTTAGTGTTAGGTTAGGTTAGGTTAGTGTTAGGTTAGGTTAGTGTTAGGTTAGGTTAGGTTAGTGTTAGGTTAGGTTAGGTTAGGTTAGGTTAGGTTAGGTTAGGTTAGGTTAGGTTAGGTTAGGTTAGGTTAGGTTAGGTTAGGTTAGGTTAGGTTAGTGTTAGGTTAGTGTTAGGTTAGTGTTAGGTTAGTGTTAGGTTAGGTTAGTGTTAGGTTAGGTTAGGTTAGGTTAGGTTAGGTCGGGTTAGGATAGGTTAGGTTAGGTTAGGTTAGATTATGTTCAGTTATGTTTTGTTAGGTTAGGTTAGATTGCGTTAGGTTAGGTTGGGTTAGGTTAGGTTGGGTTGGGTTAGTATAGGTTAGGTTACGATAGGTTAGAATGGGTTAGGTTAGGTTAGGTTTGGTTAGATAGGTTTAGGTTAGGTTAGGTTAGGTTAGGTGAGGTTGGGTCACATCAGGTCAGGTCAGGTCAGGTTAGGTTTGGTTAGGTTAGGTTAGGTCAGATTAGGTCAGGTCAGTTAAGGTCAGTTCAGGTCAGGTGAGGTTAGGTTAGGTTAGATTAGGTTAG